>NW_022992150.1:1171988-1176988 GCF_902827175.1 Gymnodraco acuticeps | reverse complement strand
CGGAACCCATATAAATTGTCATAGATCAGGAGCACCGTGAGCATATTAGCTTTCATTTATTTAACTCAGCTCAACAGCCTCTCATTTTGGGTTACCCTTGGCTTATTAAACATAACCCTGACATGGACTGGCTTACAGGAAAGGTTAAGGGGTGGGGGAGTGAGTGCTCTCGTTCATGTTTAGCCTCTCATACAGTTTCGAGTGGACCGCACAGATCTGGGAACTTTAAACAGGCGTCAGATAGGGACAGTGTCACTTCTTCTAAACATTATGACTTTCCTGACTTATCCAAAGTGCCAGAGTGTTACCTTGACATTAAGGAGGTATTTAACAAAACACGAGCTACTTCCTTGCCTCCCCATAGACCGTATGATTGCCCCATAGACCTTCTCTCGGGCTCTACTATCCCCAAAGGACGGTTGTATTCTCTCTCTGGTCCTGAAAGGGAGGCCATGGAAGAGTATATCGGATCATCACTCAAAGCTGGCTTGATTCGGCCATCATCATCCCCAGCAGCAGCAGGTTTCTTTTATGTAGGGAAAAAGGACAGTTCATTAAGGCCCTGTATTGATTACAGTCCACTTAATCAGATCACAGTTAAGAACAGATATCCCCTTCCACTCATCTCTACGGCATTCGATCTGTTACAGGGAGCCAAGATATTTACCAAGCTTGACTTAAGGAATGCATATCATCTTGTGCGCATCCGGGAGGGGGATGAGTGGAAAACAGGTTTCAATACACCTACGGTACATTACGAATATTTGGTGATGCCTTTTGGACTTTGCAATGCACCTGCTGTTTTCCAAGCCCTCATTAATGATGTGTTAAGAGATTTCCTGAATGTTTTCTGTTTTGTGTATCTCGATGATATTCTCATCTTTTCTCCAGATAAGAAAACTCATGTTAACCATGTTCACCTTGTTCTTCAGAGACTCCTGGCTAACCATTTGTTTGTAAAAGCCGAAAAATGCGAGTTTCATGTGAACTCTGTGGCATTTTTGGGCTTTGTGATTTCCCCTAACAAGGTGGAAATGGACCCAGCTAAGGTCAGTGACGTGGCTAATTGGCCCACGCCAGACTCTAGAAAGAAAGTTCAGCAATTCCTGGGGTTTGCTAACTTTTACAGACGGTTCATACGCAATTTCAGTGCTATTGCCTCTCCTCTCCATGCCCTTACCTCTCCCCATGTTCAGTTTGTGTGGAATCCACAGGCAGAGAAATCTTTCCTGGAACTGAAGAGGAGGTTCACCACAGCTCCCATCCTGACTGTACCTGATCGCCACCGACAGTTTGTGGTGGAAGTGGACACCTCCAACGACGGCGTTGGAGCTATACTGTCCCAGAGGTCAGTGGGGGACAACAAGCTTCATCCGTGTGCATATCTCTCCCGTAAGCTATCTTCTGCTGAGAGGAATTACGACGTGGGAAATCGGGAACTGTTGGCCGTGAAGATTGCTTTGGAGGAGTGGCGGCACTGGTTGGAGGGAGCGGAGCAGGATTTCCTGGTCTGGACGGATCATAAAAACCTGCAATACATCAGGAAGGTCAAACGTCTGAACTCTAGGCAGGCCAGATGGGCTTTGTTCTTTAATAGATGTAGGTTCACTCTGTCATATCGACCTGGTTCGCAGAATGGAAAGCCTGATGCTTTCTCCAGGATGCTTGATCCTGAGCCAGTCCCCAGGGCCCAGGAGTTCAAAATTTTTAATCCCTATCTGATCAAATCAGATTTGGATTTTGGGGAGTTCAAAACCAAAAAACAGGATTAGGATCACTTTGATATCCGATCAGATCAGGAAATCCAATCCAAGCTTTAATCTGGATAAAATCTTCAAAATGGGTAGTTCAAACCGACAACACAGGATTAGGATCAATTTGATCCCAAAAAACTGGATTATCCTGATCCCACCAGAGGGATGGATTTCCAGTGGATTACCAGAGCAAAATGTACTGTACAATTTATTTAAAAATATGTTTCAATATAAATAAGATGGCAAAGTTTGTTAACTAAAATAATACACCATTTTTAGCCTTCATGGCAAATCAATTTTATTTTTCATTTTTTGGTCACGTTTGTGGTGGCCTATTTTTTTTTCAACCAAATGTTGATGACATAAATGTTTATGATCATGAAAGTATCACAACAAAGATTGTCAAGCACAAATGTAATTTAGATTAAAGAAAAAATATCTTCAACAAAAAAAACTGTTATCACCTTTCAAAAGTAATTGCGGACAATAGATGTCTGCAATGTGGTCTCTTGTCTTCCTTGTATTATTTTTCATGTCCACGACTAGATGGTGATCGGTAGGATTAAAGCACTGATATTCAGGATCTAGTCATCTTGAAAAATCGTAATCTGGATCAGGCTGATCCTATCCTGAATTGCTTTGAACTCCAGGGACAACATATGGCTGACTTGTCTGATCCTGGATCACAAAAAATGGGATTTCAAAATCTGATCGAATCTGATTGAGATTAAAAGTTTTGAACTCCTGGGCCCAAGAGTCCAGACCCCATTCTGCGGCCAGACCGAGTGATAGGGAGTGTGACCTGGCCCATTGAAGCCAAGGTCAAACAGGCAAACGTTGGAAATCCTGTCCCAAGAGGGTGTCCTCAGAATCGCTTGTTTGTGCCGGAGCAACTTCGATCTCAAGTTGTTCATTGGGCCCATACGTCTGTACTTACCTGTCATCCTGGAAACAAAAGGACCCTTTTCATGGTGAGACACAGATTCTGGTGGCCGGGGATGTGGAAGGATATTGCAGAATATGTGGCAGCGTGCCCTGTGTGCGCCAGGAACAAAACTTCTCGGCAAGCTGCGGCAGGTCTTCTCCAACCTCTGCCCATTCCCAACGCATTCTCACATTGCGTTGGATTTTGTGACATGATTACCAACATCGGCAGGTAATGCCACCATACTCACTGTGGTTGATCGTTTTTCTAAAATGGCACACTTTGTCGCCATGCCCAAGTTACCTAATGCCAAAGAAACAGCAGAGGCCATGTTGTTCCATGTGTTCAGGATCCATGGTTTTCCCAGTGATGTTGTTTCAGACCGAGGCCCACAGTTCGTGTCACATTTTTGGAAGGAGTTTTGTCGCCTAATCCAAGCCACTGTTAGTCTGACCTCCGGATACCACCCACAGTCGAATGGACAAGCGGAGAGGATGAATCAGGATTTGGAGACCTGTTTGAGATGTCTAGCGTCCGAGAAACCTACCACCTGGAGTAAGAATCTGATTTGGGTGGAGTATGCGCACAACACTTTACCCACATCAGCCACTGGTATCTCCCCGTTTCAATGTGTCCATGGGTACCAACCTCCATTGTTTCCGGAGCTCGAGAAGGAGGTCACCGTACCATCAGCCCATGCTCTGGTTCGCCGCTGCCGTCGGGTTTGGGCGGGAGTTCGCCATATGTTGCAGAGGAGTGCCGTTCGCATGAAGGTATTGGCCGACCGGAAACGACGTCCAGCCCCCAAGTACCAGGCCGGACAACGAGTGTGGCTATCTACCAAGGATCTTCCTCTCCATGTCGCCTCCAGGAAGCTGGCTCCCTGGTTCGTTGGTCCTTTTCCCATAGCCAATGTGATTAACCCTGTTGCTGTCCGTTTATGTCTTCCAAAGTCCATCAAGGTCCACCCCACGTTTCATGTCAGCAAGTTGAAACCGGTCAAAGAGAGCAGACTGGTCCCCGCCTCCACGCCCCCTCCACCTCCCCAGATTGTCGACGGAGGTCAAGTGTACACTGTGGACAAAATACTGTCTGAAAGGAAGAGGGGCAGAGGTAGACAGTTCTTGGTCGACTGGGTAGGGTATGGATTAGAGGAGATTTGTTGGATCCCAGGCAGCTTCATTGTGGACAAGACCCTTATATCTGACTTCGATAGAGAACAGTCTCAGGCTTCAGGGACGTCTGGAGCCGTCCGTAAGAGGGGGGGGTACTGTAAGGTTTCAGCGTTAGAGTCTGTGAGCTTATTGTTTTGTGTTTATTCTGGTGGCCTTGCAGTTTATTTTGATGTTGGCTCTGTCCTTTCGTTTCAGGTGTCATCACTTCCTGTCGTGGTGTGTCACTTGCCAGCTTGATTGTGATCTCCTGTTCTGGATTGTTTGCACCTGTGCCTCATTAACTGTTGTGTATATGTAGCCCTGTTCTCCTGTTGTCTTTTGTCGGTTCGTTTTGTCTCTATACCAAGTCCATGTCTGTACTCCCTCGTGTAAACATTGAGCATACTAGTCGAACCTAGTGAACTATTGAGTATCCTAGTAGATCCTAGAAACCTTTTTCTTTGTAAAGTCTTTTCTTACTATTAGTTGAACCTAGCGAACTTTTGAGTGTCCTAGTTGATCCTAAAACCTTTTTGTATATTAAAAGGTATTTTTTTGAAATCAAGAAAGAATCGTGCATCTGAGTCTTTGTGAGTCCTTCGTGTCAGTACTTAAGTTACATTTTGAGATACTTAGTACTTCTACCCCACTACAATTCAGAGGTAAATCATGTAATGTTACTCGACTACATATATTTTGTCACTTTAGATATTTTACAGATTTTGATTAATAATGTGAAATATAATCACCACTTGAATAAGACTTTAGTTACACCTGGAGTAACATTTTGAATGCAGGACTTTTACTTGAGTACTTCTCCCAACTCTGAGAGTCAGTAGAAAATATTATACTGTATCAATCCATGCAATAGTTCTTGATGTGATACAGCATGGTTAAAAATAACTGTTGTCTCTGTGGGCTCTGGGAAACTGATGGGTATTTTTCACTATTTACTCAAAAACAGATACAGGTTTCTTTATCAAAACAGAAAACACAATACATTATAATGAAAATATGGGCTTCCGGTCTAGCAGGCATGGGGATCGCAGAATAGCGTGACAGGCTCCCGATAGTGAGAATTCAAAGTTGCCCGTTTTAACTCGAATAACCAGGAAAGTATTTACAGCAAGCATATACACGGCGGGCGACGTAATATGTCTAAAAGGG